>NC_056444.1:8329477-8376977 GCF_018296145.1 Oncorhynchus tshawytscha
GTGGCAGCATCACGTTGTGGGGGTGCTTTGCTGCAGGAGGGACACTTCACAAAATAGATAGCTTCATGAGGATGGAAAATGATGACCCCAAGCATACTTCCAAAGTTGTGGCAAATAAGGACAAAAGTCAAGGTATTGGAGTGGCCATCACAAAGCCCTGACCTCAATCCCATAGAAAATGTGTGGGCTGAACTGAAAAAGCATGTGCGAGCAAGGAGGCCTACAAACCCGACTCAGTTACACCAGCTTTGTCAGGAGGAATGGGCCCAACTTATTGTGGGATCTTGTGGAAGACTATCCAAAACATTTGACCCATGTTAAACAATTTAAAGGCAATGCTACCAAATACTAATTGAGTGTATGTAAACTTATGAACCACTGGGAATGTGATGAAATAAATAAAATAAATCATTCTCTCTACTATTATTCTGACATTTCACATTCTTAAAATGAAGTGGTGAACCTAACTGACCTAAGACAGGGAATTTTTACTAGGATTAAATGTCACAAATTGTGAAAAACTGAGTTTAAATATATTTGGCTAAGGTGTATGTAAACGTCCGACTTCAACTGTAAATAGTACACAATTAGATCAAATACTTTGGTTAACAGATTCCCATTGCTTGCCTCATTTTTGTATTTTAGAGGAGAAAGGTAACAGAACTGCTCTGTAGAAGGATAGAGGTAGAGGAGAAAGGTAACAGAACTGCCCTGTAGAAGGATAGAGGTAGAGGAGAAAGGTAACAGAACTGCTCTGTAGAAGGATAGAGGTAGAGGAGAAAGGTAACAGAACTGCTCTGTAGAAGGATAGAGGTAGAGGAGAAAGGTAACAGAACTGCTCTGTAGAAGGATAGAGGTAGATGAGGAAGGTAACAGAACTGCTCTGTAGAAGGATAGAGGTAGAGGAGAAAGGTAACAGAACTACTCTGTAGAAGGATAGAGGTAGATGAGGAAGGTAACAGAACTACTCTGTAGAAGGATAGAGGTAGATGAGGAAGGTAACAGAACTGCTCTTTAGAAGGATATAGGTAGAGGAGAAAGGTAACACTAACTACTCTGTAGAAGGATAGAGGTAGAGGAGAAAGGTAACAGAACTACTCTGTAGAAGGATAGAGGAGAAAGGTAACAGAACTGCTCTGTAGAAGGATAGAGGAGGAAGGTAACAGAACTGCTCTGTAGAAAGATAGAGGAGAAAGGTAACAGAACTGCTCTGTAGAAGGATAGCGGTAGAGGAGGAAGGTAAGAGAACTGCTCTGTAGAAGGATAGAGGTAGAGGAGAAAGGTAACAGAACTGCTCTGTAGAAGGATAGAGGAGAAAGGTAACAGAACTGCTCTGTAGAAGGATAGAGGTAGAGGAGAAAGGTAACAGAACTGCTCTGTAGAAGGATAGAGGAGAAAGGTAACAGAACTGCTCTGTAGAAGGATAGAGGTAGAGGAGAAAGGTAACAGAACTGCTCTGTAGAAGGATAGAGGAGAAAGGTAACAGAACTGCTCTGTAGAAGGATAGAGGTAGAGGAGGAAGGTAAGAGAACAAAGCAGAATCATACCATATCTTGTGTATTTCAGTTCTAGTCTCTGAAACCGTGTACAAGGGGAACACAATGGCACAGAGACGTCCTTTTGATAAACATACCTCTCTCAGACAGAGCTCTGACAGCCTCGGTACACTCTGAAAGCAGACTAGGCTATGAAAGTCCTGACTTAAAGCTCTCACCTAAATCCAGGTAGACCTACATTAATCACAGCCCCCACTAGGGTGTGAAAAGGGGTTTAAGGTCAAACTGGAGTTTTGAAAAGAGCTTGCAAGCCAGAGCCAGTCTTGAAAGGGAATTGTGAAAAGATATGCACTTTGCACGTACAGCATGGCTTTCCACAAGTGGTCCCCAATACAAAGCACTCAAGTTGGGTAGTGGCTGTGAAGAGATAAGTAGGTGAAGTCTAACTGAGTGAGATTATGCAGCTCCTGAAAATGGCAGAGCCAGAGACAGAGCGAGAGCCAGAGTCAGAGAGAGAGCCAGAGACAGAGCGAGAGCCAGAGTCAGAGAGAGAGCGAGAGACAGAGTCAGAGAGAGAGCCACAGACAGAGAGAGAGCCAGAGAGAGAGCCACAGACAGAGAGAGAGCCAGAGAGAGAGACAGAGACAGAGAGAGAGCCACAGACAGAGAGAGAGCCAGAGAGAGAGCCAGAGACAGAGAGAGAGCCAAAGAGAGAGCCACAGACAGAGAGAGAGCCAGAGTCAGAGAGAGAGCCACAGACAGAGAGAGCCAGAGAGAGAGCCACAGACAGAGAGAGAGCCAGAGTCAGAGAGAGAGCCACAGACAGAGAGAGAGCCAGAGAGAGAGCCACAGACAGAGAGAGAGCCAGAGAGAGAGCCAGAGACAGAGAGAGAGCCACAGACAGAGAGAGAGCCAGAGAGAGAGCCAGAGACAGAGAGAGAGCCAAAGAGAGAGCCAGAGACAGAGCGAGAGCCAGAGTCAGAGAGAGAGCCACAGACAGAGAGAGAGCCAGAGAGAGAGCCAGAGTGAGAGCCAGAGAGAGAGCCAGAGACAGAGCCAGAGACAGAGAGAGAGCCAGAGACAGAGAGAGAGCCAGAGACAGAGAGAGAGCCAGAGACAGAGAGAGAGAGCCAGAGACAGAGCCACAGACAGAGAGAGAGAGCCAGAGAGAGAGACAGAGACAGAGAGAGAGCCAGAGACAGAGCCAGAGTCAGAGAGAGAGCCACAGACAGAGAGAGAGCCAGAGAGAGAGCCACAGACAGAGAGAGAGCCAGAGCGAGAGCCACAGACAGAGAGAGAGCCAGAGAGAGAGCCAGAGACAGAGCCAGAGACAGAGCCAGAGAGAGAGCCAGAGAGAGAGCCAGAGACAGAGAGAGAGCCAGAGACAGAGAGAGAGCCAGAGAGAGAGCCAGAGACAGAGAGAGAGCCAGAGACAGAGAGAGAGAGCCAGAGACAGAGCCACAGACAGAGAGAGAGCCAAAGAGAGAGCCACAGACAGAGAGAGAGCCACAGACAGAGAGAGAGCCACAGACAGAGAGAGAGCCACAGACAGAGAGAGAGAGCCACAGACAGACAGTCAAAGACAGACAGAGACCGAGCACATTTGGTCACCCCACCAGTAGGGTATAAAATATAAAATCTGCAATGCAGAAAACTCGGGACGGAATCACGGAATCCAGCCATGATAAACGTAATTCAACATTATTCAAAAATCTATTAAACTAAAAGGAATTAAATTTGCCCAAGTTAATCATAAGACATTGGTATTTTCCTGACACTTTCTGAAAGGGCACAGGAATGCCCTTCTCTGTGTGTTGTGTGGCACGCACATGTCTAGTCTACACTTTGTGTTGCCATTAGCGATGATGCTAACGATAACCGTCTGTTGGTAGATGGAAAGGCTCTCTCAAAAACCTTCTCAAATAAATGTTAACTACAAAGTAGCCTCTTGCTCACCTGGTAGAATGACATCAGGATTATTTGCGTCAATCTAGTGGCCATTCGTTTTGCACACTCTGCCATCACATGAGTGCTACACAAACATCGCTAACCAAATAGCGGTGTCTGGCTGGTGCCCAGTTGAATTAAAAGGGTAACTACACACAAAAATCTAAATTTCTTAGATTTTATCCCAGACCTCAAAAATGGTCTCCTGATGTGGTTTAAGCGTTGTTTTTCAATTATTATAATTGGGGTTTTTTAAGTGTGATTTTGAGAGTGAATTTTTTTTTTAAACTAGGAAAAACAAAAAACGGAGTTTGGGAAAGAACTAAACGGAAAATGGCAAAAAATACATCTGATCAAAAAAAAAAAAAAGATTTTCTAGGGCTTAAAGTATAGAGCAGCCCTGTGAGAAGACTGGATTCAGACAGGAATCACAGCAGTGGGATCATACAGGCATTAGGGGAGGAGGGGCCCAGCCATAGGGATTTTCATCTTCTGTGGCAGCTGTGCTGTGTGTGTATGCTGTGTGTGTGTGTGTGTGTGTGTGCTGATGAGACGCACACCTCTGCTTTGATCCAAAGCGCGCCCGCACACACACACACACACACACACACACACACACACACACACACACACACAGCTCTGTTCTGCTCTACTGAACGGGGGCTTAGGATGGGAGTCATGCACACAAACACCTTCGCGGTGTATGGTGGTATTAAACATGTTGTATTGTAGATATGTGGTAGTGTAATAATGTTAAATGATGTACTGTTCTATATTTAGTTTTATATGTAATGTAAGTGCCTTAATGTGTTTGGACCCCAGGAAGAGTAGCTGCTGCCTTGGCAGGAACTAATGGGGATCTCTAATAAATACAAATATCATCAGTTAAATCATTGGGAAGCACAGAGAACTGAGAGGAGGTTGCCTGCTCCACCACACTGACAAACAGTCTAATGACTCACACTGTGGCCCTCCCCAAAGCCCACTATACTGATAACTCAACAGGAGATACAGAGATACACTCTTATCCAGAGAGTCATTAAACAGACTCTCTGATCCAGACACTACAGTAGTGAGTCATTTAGCAGACTCTCTGATCCAGAGACACTACAGTAGTGAGTAATTTAACAGACTCTCTTATCCAGAGACACTACAGTAGTGAGTCATTTAACAGACTCTCTGATCCAGAGACACTACAGTACTTTTTCATACTGGTCCCCTGTGAGAATCGAACCCACAACCCTGGCGTTGCAAGCACCACACTCTACCAACCGATCCACACAGGACTTTTGGGAAACAAACAGGCTTAGTAGGCATCACTTAGAAACATCTCCTGGATTACAGCTTTACATTATATTCTATTAGCAGACGCTCTTATCCAGAGATACTACAGTAGTGAGTCATTTAACAGACTCTCTGATCCAGAGACACTACAGTAGTGAGTCATTTAACAGATGCTCTGATCCAGAGACACTACAGTAGTGAGTCATTTAACAGACGCTCTGATCCAGAGACACTACAGTAGTGAGTCATTTAACAGACTCTCTGATCCAGAGACACTACAGTACTTTTTCATACTGGTCCCCTGTGAGAATCGAACCCACAACCC
The DNA here is from genome assembly GCF_018296145.1 of Oncorhynchus tshawytscha. Taxonomy (NCBI): domain Eukaryota; kingdom Metazoa; phylum Chordata; class Actinopteri; order Salmoniformes; family Salmonidae; genus Oncorhynchus; species Oncorhynchus tshawytscha. The sequence continues at coordinate 8,334,530 of NC_056444.1, forward strand.
TGGCGTTGCAAGCACCACACTCTACCAACCGATCCACACAGGACTTTTGGGAAACAAACAGGCTTAGTAGGCATCACTTAGAAACATCTCCTGGATTACAGCTTTACATTATATTCTATTAGCAGACGCTCTTATCCAGAGATACTACAGTAGTGAGTCATTTAACAGACTCTCTGATCCAGAGACACTACAGTAGTGAGTCATTTAACAGATGCTCTGATCCAGAGACACTACAGTAGTGAGTCATTTAGCAGACGCTCTGATCCAGAGACACTACAGTAGTGAGTCATTTAACAGACTCTCTGATCCAGAGACACTACAGTAGTGAGTCATTTAACAGACTCTCTGATCCAGAGACACTACAGTAGTGAGTCATTTAACAGACTCTCTGATCCAGAGACACTACAGTAGTGAGTCATTTAACAGACTCTCTGATCCAGAGACACTACAGTAGTGAGTCATTTAACAGACTCTCTGATCCAGAGACACTACAGTAGTGAGTCATTTAACAGACTCTCTGATCCAGAGACACTACAGTAGTGAGTCATTTAACAGACTCTCTGATCCAGAGACACTACAGTAGTGAGTCATTTAGCAGACTCTCTGATCCAGAGACACTACAGTAGCGAGTCATTTAGCAGACTCTCTGATCCAGACTCCTTTAGGACACACTAAGTACATTCAAACAACTTCCTGATATTAGTATTCTACGTGAACCCTTTATTAAAAACAAACAAAGAGTCATGACATCTTTGGTATGAAACTGCTCTGTCAGTGTTGGAAAAACATCTGGGATAAAACAAGCGATCGCATCATAGATGGGTCTAATCTGTGCAATGCAAACAGAGAAAATGCCTTTTAGAGAATTTAGGTCCGTTTTAAAATGTAGTCTATTTATTTTGCAGGAGGTAAGCGATTTCACAGGAGACTTCACCAAAAGCTATACAGCCTTTCCCTCCCTATTCAGCCTCCATTGATCAAATTTGGGTTTAGCGTTTTGCCTAAACCTCTATAAAAAAAGGGTTTAAACGGATAAAAATCAGGATCAGACTCTTAATCTTGTGTTTATTCAGGAGCGTTTCTGTTTTACGTTAACTCAAGGGCATCAACCACATCAGTATTATGCTAACGCCTCAAATAATATATCCCGTATATCAGACACTTAACCATAGAAACATATGGGTGGTCCCAGGAATCGAACCCACTATGCTGGCATTGCAAGAGCTAGCCTATGCTCTAGTAACTGAGCTAAAGAGGACCACACAGCCTTCACAGTTTGACATGCTTGGCTATGTGCAAGATGCTGTAATAAATGGCCTCTCTCTTAACTAAGCTCATTATATTGGGGTGGCAGGGTAGCCTAGTGGTTAGAGCGTTGGACTAGTGACCGGAAGGTTGCAAGTTCAAACCCCCGAGCTGACAAGGTACAAATCTGTCGTTCTGCCCCTGAACAGGCAGTTAACCCACTGTTGCTAGGCTGTCATTGAAAATAAGAATTTGTTCTTAACTGACTTGCCTGGTTAAATAAAGGTATAAAAATATTAATTATCGTTATTTTGGGTGTCAAATTAGATGGATTTTAATGGACTTGCGGTATAAAAATAACCCTAACTCTGCGTTTGCACTAGGAAGCGGCATCGAGCCATTCACTTTCAATGGAAGGAAGCCGAGAGGAGCGACACGAACATGGGCGAGGGAACAGAACAGGGCGGGGTCTAGAAGCAAGACAAGACGGCGTGAGAGCTGGCTCCGTCTCTGAGAGGAGAGATCCAGGGAGAATCAGAGAGAGGGAGGGGGAGGCCTCGGAGGAGACACAGAAGCCAGGAGGCCTGAGCCAGAGAGGAACAGAGTGACACACAGACACACCACCAGACACAGCCAAGAACCAAGGAGCCAAGAACCACCACAACATTTACTGCATCACCACCTTTAGAGATGGTATCTTATTCAGTGGCAATACCACAGAGAGCCAAAGCCAATACAAAAGTAATCTGACTGTGTGGTTATAGCCTCGGTCTACATATTATAGCCTAATGCTGTTAGTACCCTGGACAGAGTTATAACAATGACTAGGTCTACATAAACTACATATACAAAAGTAAGAGGACACCCCTTCAAATTAGTAGATTCGGCTATTTCAGTCACACCAGTCGCTGACAGGTGTATAAAATTGAGCACACCGCCATGCAATCTCCATAGACAAACATTGGCAGTAGAATGGCCTTACTGAAGAGCTCAGTGACTTTCAACGTGGCACCTTCATAGGATGCCTCCTTTCCAATAAGTCAGTTCATCAAATTTCTGCCCTGCTAGAGTCCTGGTCAACTGTAAGTGCTGTTATTGTGAAGTGGAAATGTCTAGGAGCAACAACGGCTCAGCAGTGAAGTGGTAGGCCACAAAAGCTCACAGAACGGGACTGTGGAGTGCTGAAGCGGGAGCGCGTGTCCTCAGTTGCAACACTCACTACCAAGTTCCAAACTGCCTCTGGAAGCAACATCAGCACAAGAACTGTCGAGAGCGTCATGAAATGGGTTTCCACGGCCGAGCAGCCGCAGCCTAAGATCAACATGCGCAATGCCAAGCGTCAGCTGGACTGAAGCTCACCGCCAACGGCTCTCGTTCAGAGAGGAAACGCTGGAGTGATGAATCATGCTTCACCATCTGGCAGTCCGAGAGATGAATCTGGGTTTGGCGAATGCCGGGAGAATGCTACCTGCCCCAATGCATAGAAAGAGTGAGAGAGGCACAGAGAGAGTGAGAGAGAGACAGAGACATAGAAAGAGAGAGAGCGAGAGAGCACAAGAGACACAGGGAGAGAGAGCAAGTGAGAGAGCGAGAGAGAAAGACACAGAGACAACACTGAGTGTACAGTTGAAGTCGGAAGTTTACATAAATTACTTTTAATGACTCCAAACTAAGTGTATCAACCACTCCACAAAGTTATTGTTAACAAACTATTGTTTTGGCAAATCGGTTAGGACATATACTTTGTGCATGACACAAGTAATTTTTCCAACAATTCTTTACAGATTATTTCACCGTATCACAATTTCAGTGGGTCAGAAGTTTACATACACTAAGTTGACTGTGCCTTTAAACAGCTTGGAAAATTCCAGAAAATTATGCCATGGCTTTAGAAGCTTCTGATAGGTTAATTGACATAATTTCAGTCAATTGGAGGTGTACCTGTGGATGTATTTCAAGTCCTACCTTCAAACTCAATGCCTCTTTGCTTGAGATCATGGGAAAATCAAAAGAAATTAGCCAATTGTAGACCTCCACAAGTCTGGTTCATCCTTGGGAGCAATTTACAAACTCCTGAAGGTACCACGTTCATCTGTACAAACAATAGTCCGCAAGTATAAACACCATGGGACCATGCAGCCATCATACCGCTCAGGAAGGAGACACGTTCTGTCTCCTAGAGATGAATGTACTTTGGTGCGAAAAGTGCAAATCAACCCCAGAACAACAGCAAAGGACCCTGTGAAGATGCTGGAGGAAACAGGTACAAAAGTATCTATATCCACAGTAAAACAAGTCCTACATTGATATAACCTGAAAGGCTGCTCAGCAAGGAAGAAGCCACTGCTCCAAACCGTCATAAAAAAGCCAGACTACGGTTTGCAACTGCACATGGGGACAAAGATCGTACTTTTTGGAGAAATGTCCTCTGGTCTAATGAAACAAAAATATAACCTTTTGGCCATAATGACCATTGTTGTGTTCGGAGGAAAAAGGGGAAGGCTTGCAAGCCGAAAAACACCCTCCCAATCGTGAAGCACGGGGGTGGCAGCATCATGTTGTGGGGGTGCTTTGCTGCAAGAGGGACTGGTGCACTTCAATGACCCCAAGCATACTTCCAAAGTTGTGACAAAATGTCTTAAGGACAACAAAGTCAAGGTATTGGAGTGGCCATCACAAAGCCCTGACCTCAATCCCATAGAAAATGTGTGGGCTGAACTGAAAAAGCGTGTGCGAGCAAGGATGCCTATAAACTTGACTCAGTTTCAACAGCTCTGTCAGGAGGAATGGGCCAAAATTCACACAACTTATTGTGGGAAGCTTGTGGAAGACTATCCGAAACATTTGACCGAAGCTAAACAATTTCAAGGCAATGCTACTCAATAATAATTGAGTGTATGTAAACTTATGACCCACTGGGAATGTGATGAAAGAAATAAAAGCTCAAATAAATCATTCTCTCTACTATTATTCTGACATTTCACATTCTTAAAAATAAAGTGGTGATCCTAACTGACTTAAGACAGGGAATTTTTATTAGGATTAAATGTCAGGAATCGTGAAAAACTGAGTTTAAATGTATTTATCTAAACTTCCGACTTCAACTGTATGTACATGTTAAAGGGATAGTTTACTTCTAGTAAGGAGATGATGAAGTGAACTATCCCTTTAAGGAGATGTTGAAGTGAACTATCCCTTTAAGGAGATGTTGAAGTGAACTATCCCTTTAAGACTATCCCTTTAAGGAGATGTTGAAGTGAACTATCCCTTTAAGGAGATGTTGAAGTGAACTATCCCTTTAAGGAGATGTTGAAGTGAACTATCCCTTTAAGGAGATGTTGAAGTGAACTATCCCAGTAAGGAGATGATGAAGTGAACTATCCCTTTAAGGAGATGATGAAGTGAACTATCCCTTTAAGGAGATGATGAAGTGAACTATCCCTTTAAGGAGATGTTGAAGTGAACTATCCCTTTAAGGAGATGATGAAGTGAACTATCCCTTTAAGGAGATGTTGAAGTGAACTATCCCTTTAAGGAGATGATGAAGTGAACTATCCCTTTAAGGAGATGATGAAGTGAAGGTTATTGTAATTTCAGTGACTATCTGCAACTAGGCCTAGATTCAGAATGATACAGCCCCACAAAACATTTGAGGTGATCAATAGATGTACTATATACATATATTTATATACATAAATACTTTATGAAGGAGTGGAACATAAAACTAAAGGAGAACTATTTAGTCAAATTCTCAAAAAATATATATAAGTAAGTTGCCCAGAAATGTTTTGAATCTTCTCCAGAAGATTGATAGTAGGAGGGCGTTTGGTCACAAATCACGGCTTAAGATCTTTTGCGTTTGGAAGCGGTTCACTTTTATAGCAAAACAAAACACTTCTTTCTTTCCAGACCTGCATCCTTTCTCAATGCGAAGACTGACACTAAAAATCTGTAGCAACTCTCTCTGAGGCGCCGAACAGCCATAAAGAGTTTATCAAACTCAGTTTATAATGCAGACATTACTTTTTCAAAGATACCATGTTAGCGCCAATGTTTCCATGACATTTAGGCTATACCTTTATTACTAAATAAAAACTGAGTTCTCTATGGCAGTGGGAGTTTCCATCACTCCCTGGGTGCCCCCTCAATATGATCCAAATCTCAACCCACAAATTAGATTCCACAGCCACAAATTCAAAATTAGCTCCAAAAAAAATTATTTAAGGTTAGCAGTGTGGTTAAGGTTAAGGATAGGTTTAAAATCCGATTTGAAGTAGAGGAATTGTAAAGATGGGTGGAGTTGAGCCATAACTCTAACTTTGTGGCTGTGTTAACTAGTGATTCTGGTTTATTGGGTTATTCTGCCGTTTCCTCCCACAGGGGTTCTGTATTACTGCTGCTGAAGAAACACTCGACACCAACTCACAAATTCAATTGACAACATAACTTGTCCCCCCTCTCCGTTTGACTGATGTAGCCAGACTACATTTTTTACCAGCCTAGCCAAGCATGAAAACAAAGATATTGTGTCAGGCCTAAGTATATTCAGCGCAAGCTATCCACTCAAGGTGCAAAAGCTATTTTTCAATCGCCATAACAGCATCAAGGTTGAGAGGTAAGGACTCAACCAGTATTAATGCAATGTATTGTATGAGTGTTCAGAAAGATGACAAAGACCCATAAATCTTCAAATCAAATCAAATTTATTTATATAGCCCTTCGTACATCAGCTGATATCTCAAAGTGCTGTACAGAAACCCAGCATAAAACCCCAAACAGCAAGCAATGCAGGTGTAGAAGCACGAAATCTTGCATAAGATGACGTCACTCCTATGGGACACTCGTCCCTCAACCAATCAGTGCATGCGTAATGCGAGGTGGGAGCGAGCGGTCAGACAGACAACAGATTATTTGCTTTGTATGCTTTAGCCTTACCTGTATTAAAAAAGGGCATCTTTAGTCGAATTATTCACTCAGAATTCACTGCTTCAACTTCAGCAGCCTACCTTTTCCTAGTTGGGCATGTGAGATCAAGTGTGCCTCATGTGTGTGTGGTCTCATTGATATAGAGTAGGCTGCCTATGCTGAGAATCACTGGCAGTTATTTACTTCCTAAATATGGATATAGTTTACTACATTGCCTAGAAATAAATAAATATTGATCACCCCTAGTTGTCGCCGTCTGAAAATCGCCCCACTCCTAAAAAGGTAGTCTATCAAAATAGCTCAAGAGAAAGAGAAATTCTCTCCAACTCTGCTCCCTTCAAACTAAATCTAGCATATTGTCTGATATACCCCAGTAATACAGATAACTGAATGCAAGGGGCCACATGAGAAACGCTGGTAATTTAACCTAGGCTATTTTTGCACATTTTGATATTGCCTATAGGGCGCAACATTTCTGGAACCATGGTTGGCAAGAGAGTTGCATCACATACACCTAAAATAACATTGAAGGGCCTGCGGTTGGGTTTGGGATCAGTGTTTGTAGCTGCGGGTGGGAGTCAGACAGAAAAGCTGCAGGTGCGGTCGGGATGAAGAAGTCAGACCTGGGCAGACCTCTAGGCTAGACTAGCAGCAGCCTGAAGACCATGTCATGAGACGGCTAGGTTAGAGGCAGTCTGCTAGCTACATCATGCCTTCAGATTACATCTATGGACTAGGCCAGTTTCTCTAAATTCATTGTGGTGGTCATGGTTTATGACTGGATGGCTGTGACAGGATACATTGTAGAAGATGGCTGACAGACATAGCAGATCTGCTTCTAGCTCCTAAGCATATTTGCAGTATATATATATATGTCTGTTATGTCTGTTATTTCTTACATTATTAGCCCAGAACGTTTGTGTTATTACATACAGCCGGAAATAACTTTTGGATATCAGAGTGGTGGTAACTCAACCAGAAATACAACTTTCCCGAATTGGATCCTTTGTTCATTACCCCAGGGCAATTGAACTTATCCCAGAGGCTGCTCCAAGACGGCGCTGGCAGAGAAGAGGTATTTGGAGTGGAATTCTAGGCGTGCACACCATCCACCGCTTCCGAGCATATTACTTGCTAATGTTCTGTCTCTGGACAATAAAGTTGATGAGCTCAGGGCGAGGATCTCATTACAGAGAGACATCAGGGACTGTAACATACTCTGTTTCACGGAATCATGGCTCTCTCGGGATACACTGTCCCCGTCCATACAGCCAGCTGGGTTCTCAGTACATTACACAGACAGGAATAAAGAACTCTGGATATACTGTCCCCCTCCATACAGCCAGCTGTGTTCTCAGTACATTACACAGACAAGAATAAAGAACTCTGGATATACTGTCCCCGTCCATACAGCCAGCTGGGTTCTCAGTACATTACACAGACAGGAATAAAGAACTCTGGATATTGTCCCCGTCCATACAGCCAGCTAGGTTCTCAGTACATTACTCAGACAGGAATAAAGAACTCTGGATATACTGTCCCCATCCATACAGACAGCTGGGTTCTCAGTACATTACACAGACAGGAATAAAGAACTCTCTGAGAAGAAGAAGAAAAGCAGTGGTGTATGTTTCATGATTAACAACTCATGGTGTGATTGTGATAACATACAGGAACTCAAGTCCTTTCATTCACCCGACCTAGAATACCTCACAATCAAATGAATACCTCAAAATCAAACTATTACTGTAACGGTTTTCTAGTGGTGATGAAGGAGAGTCGGACAAACTGCAGCGTGTCGATTGCGATCCATATTTATTAAACAAAACGTAAACACGACTAAACACTAAACACTACAAAACAATAAACGTAATGAAAACCGAAAACAGCCTATCTAGTGCAAACTAACAGAGAGTACAAGTAAGACACTAAGGACAATCACCCACGACAAACTCAAAGAATATGGCTGCCTAAATATGGTTCCCAATCAGAGACAACGATAAGCACCTGCCTCTGATTGAGAACCACTCCAGACAGCCATAGACCTTGCTAGACAACCCACTAAGCTACAATCCCAATACCACCACCAAAACCCCAAGACAAACACACCACAATTACAAAAACCCCATGCCACACCCTGGCCTGACCAAATACATAAAGATAAACACAAAATACTTTGACCAGGGCGTGACAGAACCCCCCTAAAGTGCGGACTCCCGAACGCACCTCAAAACAATAGGGAGGGTCCGGGTGGGCGTCTGTCCATGGTGGCGGCTCCGGCGCGGGACGTGGACCCCACTCCTTTAATGTCTTAGTCCCCTCCCTTCGTCCCTGGATAGTCCACCCTCGCCGCCGACCATGGCCTAGTAGTCCTCACCCAGAACCCCACTGGACTGAGGAGCAGATCGGGACTGAAGGACAGCTCGGGACCGGGGCAGCTCGGGACTGAGGGGAAGCTCGGGAGTGAGAGAAAGCTCAGGAGTGAGAGAAAGCTCAGGAGTGAGAGGAAGCTCAGGAGTGAGAGGAAGCTCAGGAGTGAGAGGAAGCTCAGGAGTGAGAGGAAGCTCAGGAGTGAGAGGAAGCTCAGGAGTGAGAGGAAGCTCAGGAGTGAGAGGAAGCTCAGGAGTGAGAGGAAGCTCAGGAGTGAGAGGAAGCTCAGGCAGGTAGATAGAGCTACCAGCTCCTGGCTGGCTGGTGGTTTCAGCAGATCCTGGCTGACTGGCAGATCCTGGCTGACTGGCAGATCCTGGCTGACTGGCAGATCTGGAAGAGTCTGGTTGACTGGCAGATCTGGAAGAGTCTGGTTGACTGACAGATCTGGAAGAGTCTGGTTGACTGGCAGATCTGGAAGAGTCTGGCTGACTGGCAGATCTGGAAGAGTCTGGCTGACTGGCAGATCTGGAAGAGTCTGGCTGACTGGCAGATCTGGAAGAGTCTGGCTGACTGGCAGATCTGGCGGCGCTGGGCAGACTGGCGGTGCTGGGCAGACTGACGACGCTGGGCAGACTGACGACGCTGGGCAGACTGGCGGTGCTGGGCAGACTGGCGGTGCTGGGCCGACTGGCGATGCTGGGCCGACTGGCGATGCTGGGCAGACTGACGGCGCTGGGCAGACTGGCGACGCTGGGCAGACTGGGGGCACTGGCGGCGCTGGGCAGACTGGCGGCACTAGCTGCTCCATATAGGCTGACAGCTCTGGCGGCTTCTTACAGACTGACCGCTCTGGCGGCTCCGTGCTGACTGGCAGCTCCTTGATGACTGGCAGCTCCATGCAGACTGGCAGCTCCTTGCAGACTGGCAGCTCCATGCAGACTGGCAGCTCCATGCAGACTGGCTGCTCTATGCAGACTGACAGCTCTGGCTGCTTCATGCAGACTGACAGCTCTGGCTGCTCCATGTAGACTGGCTGCTTCATGCAGACTGGCAGCTCGGGCTGCTTCATGTAGACTGACAGCTCTGGCTGCTCCATGCGGACTGACAGCTCTGGCTGCTCCATGTAGACTGACTGCTTCATGCAGACTGGCAGCTCGGGCTGCTTCATGTAGACTGACAGCTCTGGCTGCTCCATGCAGACTGACAGCTCTGACTGTTCCATGCAGACTGACAGCTCTGGCTGCTTCATGCAGACTGGCAGCTCTGGCTGCTCCATGTAGACTGGCTGCTTCATGCAGACTGGCAGCTCGGGCTGCTTCATGTAGACTGACAGCTCTGGCTGCTCCATGCGGACTGACAGCCCTGGCTGCTCCATGTAGACTGGCTGCTTCATGCAGACTGGCAGCTCGGGCTGCTTCATGTAGACTGACAGCTCTGGCTGCTCCATGCAGACTGACAGCTCTGACTGCTCCATGCAGACTGACAGCTCTGGCTGCTTCATGCAGACTGGCAGCTCTGGCTGCGCTGAACAGGCGGGAGACTCCTGCAGCGCTGTGTCGGAGGAAGGCTCTGGCTGCGCTAAACAGGCGGGAGATTCCGGCAGCGCTGGAGATGAGGAAAGCTCTAACAGCGCTAGATAGGCGGGAGACTCCGGCAGCGCAGGAGAGGAGAAAGGCTCTGGCTGCGCTAAACAGGCGGGAGGCTCCGGCAGCGCTGTAGAGGAGGAAGGCTCTGGCTGCGCTGAACAGGCGGGAGGCTCCGGCAGCGCTGTAGAGGAGAAAGGCTCTGGCTGCGCTAAACAGGCGGGAGACTCCAGCAGCGCAGGAGAGGAGAAAAGCGCTGGCTGCGCTGAACAGGCGAGGCACACTGAAGGCCTGGTGCGTGGTGCTGGAACTGGTGGTACTGGATCGAGGACACGCACAGGAAGCCTGGTGCGGGGAGCTGCTACCGGAGGGCTGGAGTGTGGAGGTGGTACTGGATAGACCGGACCGTGCAGGCGCACTAGAGCTCTTGAGCACCGAGCCTGCCCAACCTTACCTGGCTCGATGCCCACTCTAGCCCGGCCGATACGAGGAGCTGGAATATACCGAACCGGGCTGTGCACCCGCACTGGAGACACCGTGCGCTCCACAGCATAACACGGTGCCTGCCCGGTCTCTCCAGCCCCGGTAAGCACAGGGAGTTTGCGCAGGTCTCCTACCTGGCATAGCCATACTCCCTGTGAGCCCCCCAAGAAATTTTTGGGGCTGACTCTCGGGCTTCCATCCGCTCTGCCGTGCTAGCTCCTCATAATGCCGCCTCTCTGCTTTTGCTGCCTCCAGCTCGGCTTTGGGGCGACAATAATCTCCAGGCTCATTCCAGGGTCCTTTACCGTCCAATTCCTCCTCCCATGTCCATATCTCCAGGTGGTGCAACCTCTCCCACTGTAGCTGCTGCTGCTCCTGCTGCTGCTGCCTCTGTTGCCTCTTCTCCTGTTTCACCTTTGGGCGGCTACACTCCCTGGTTTAGCCCAGGGTCCTCTCCCGTCGAAGATCTCCTCCCATGACCAGAAATCCTTGGTGAGCATCTCCTTTTCGGCTGCTCCTGCCTGTTGACACGCCGCTTGGTCCGTTGGTGGTGGGTGATTCTGTAACGGTTTTCTAGTGGTGATGAAGGAGAGTCGGACCAAACTGCAGCGTGTCGATTGCGATCCATATTTATTAAACAAAACGTAAACACGACTAAACACTAAACACTACAAAACAATAAACGTAATGAAAACCGAAAACAGCCTATCTAGTGCAAACTAACAGAGAGTACAAGTAAGACACTAAGGACAATCACCCACGACAAACTCAAAGAATATGGCTGCCTAAATATGGTTCCCAATCAGAGACAACGATAAGCACCTGCCTCTGATTGAGAACCACTCCAGACAGCCATAGACCTTGCTAGACAACCCACTAAGCTACAATCCCAATACCACCACCAAAACCCCAAGACAAACACACCACAATTACAAAAACCCCATGCCACACCCTGGCCTGACCAAATACATAAAGATAAACACAAAATACTTTGACCAGGGCGTGACAATTACCATGCGGACACCGACGTCTTGCTGCCCGACAAGCTAAACGCCTTCTTTGCCCGCTTTGAGGATAACGCAGTGCCACCACAATGGTCCGCTCCCAAGGGCTGTGGGCTCTCATTCTCCGTGGCCGAAGTGAGTAAGACATTTAAGCGTATTAACCCTCTCAAGGCTGCCGGCCCCCTTAGCCGCATTCTCAGAGCATGCACAGACCAGCTGGCTAGAGTGTTTACAGACATATTCAATCTCTCCCTATCCCGGGCTGCTGTCCCGACTTGCTTCAAGATGTCCACCATAGTTCCTGTACCCAAGAAAGCAAAGGTAACTGAACTAAATGACTATTGCCCCGTAGTACTCACTTCTGTCATCATGAAGAGCTTTCAGAGGCTAGTTAAGGATCATATCACCTCTACCTTACCTGACACCCTAGACCCACTTCAATTTGCTTACCACCCCAATAGATCCACAGACGATGCAATCACCATTGCACTGCACACTGCCCTATCCCATCTGGACAAGAGGAATACCTATGTAGGAATGCTGTTCATTGACTATAGCTCAGCCTTCAACACCATAGTCCCCTCCAAGTTCATCATTAAACCCGGGGCCCTGGGTCTGAACCCCGCCCTGTGCAACTGGGTCCTGGACTTCCTAACGGACCACAGGCAGGTGGTTAAGATAGGAAACAACACCTCCACTACGCTTATCCTCAACACAGGGGCAACACAAGGGTGCGTGCTCAGCCCCCTCCTGTACACCCTGTTAACCCATGACTGCGTGGCCACACACACCTCCAACTCAATCATCAAGTTTGCAGGCGACACAACAGTAATGACGAGACAGCCTACAGGGAGGATGTGAGGGCCCTGGGAGAGTGGTGCCAGAAAAATAACCTCTCCCTCAACAAAACTAAGGAGCTGATCGTGGACTTCAGAGGGAGCACGCACCTATCCACATTGACGGAACCACAGTGGAGAAGGTGAAGTTTCAAGTTCCTCAGAGTACACTTCCCTGACAATCTGAAATGGTCCACCCACACAGACAGTGTGGTGAAGAAGGCGCATCAGTTCCGATTCAACCTCAAGAGGCTGAAGAAGTTTGGATTGGCCCCTAAGACCCTCACAAACTTTAACAGATGCACAATTGAAAGCATGCTGTCGGGCTGTCGGGCTGTACGGCAACGAGCCCACAGCCGCAGGGCTCTCCAGAGAGTAGTGAGGTCTGCCCAACTCATCACCGGAGGAACACTGCCTGCCGTCCAGGACACCTACAGCACCCGATGTCACAGGAAGGCCAAAAAGATTGTGAAGGACATCAACCACCAGAGCCACTGCCTGTTCACCCTGCTATCATCCAGAAAGCGAGGTCAGTACAGGTGCATCAAAGCTGGGACCGAGAGACTGAAAAACAGCTTATATCTCGAGGCCATCAGACTGCTAAATAGCCATCACTAGTCAGCTACCACACGGTTACTCAACCCTGCACCTTAGAGGCTGCTGCCCTATGTACATAGACATCACTGGCTACTTTAATAATGGAACACTAGTCACTTTAATGTTTACATACTGCTTTACTAATTTCATATGTATGTACTGTATTTTAGTCATTGCTCATCCTAATATTTATATATTTCTTAATTCCATTATATTTCTCTGAGATTGGTGTATTATTTAGATACTACTCCAAATTTGGAGCTAAGAACACAACTATTTCGCTACACCCGCAAAAACATCTGATAAATATGTGTATGTGACTAATAACATTTGATTTGATTTGTTTACAGGGGGCCACAGGGAAATCTAAAAAGCTTTAAGGGGAGGGGTCACAACACAACATGGTTCTGGAACCCACTGGTCTGGGTATTGATTAAAGTACCAAAGAGAAGGAGATCAAATGGCATGCAGTCTCAGGAGGAGGGTCAGCAATTGTAGTCTCTAAGGCAATGTCACGTGACTCCATGTTGTGTGATGACCATCATGTCATAGCTTTGGGGAGAGAGCGTATGTGTAGCCCTATAACAAAAGGCTGAGAGGGCATTAAATGATTACACGATGCTGGCCAGACTGTTTGGAGCTGGCCATTACTACAGTTTCTTGATTCATAATTGTGCCCCAGTGCCATTAGCGAAAACTTGGCAAGACCGAGTCACACGAAAGAACCTTATTAGCAGCTAGATTCATTGACTTTTCCTAGGGGGACCTGCAGTTTCAAATGTCACAATTCAACCAGACCACTGTCTCCACTATGAGGCCAGGGACGAATGTGCTGCACTGGTGTCAGAAGTGGGATGGCGCTACCATGAGGCCATCTGTATGGGAAAGCCTTTCCCTATATGGGAAAGGCTGCAGATAAAAATAAAGACACCCGAAGGAACCTGCGACTGAACCACGGACAGCACCACGGTCAGCGAGGTCAACAGTTTCAGCACCATGGCCACTGAACAGCACCAAACCCACCTCCCAGCTGGATATGAGAAGATTCAGCACACCTGTGTCAGTCTAGTTGTGTAGGCTCTGTTCAGGAATGGCTGCTATTACTAAGTAAGAGTGTCTATTTACTGACTAATAATAACAGTCTACTTTGGGGATAAACTGTACTTTGTCAGAGATGGAGATCTTTAAAATTACAAAATAAGACTATGGCATGTGCAAGTGAATCACAACAGTGCGGTGTGTCAAAGTTATGTCAACGTTAAAAGCACAAGTCAAGGCTCTTACTTCTCCATTTCCGTCGAACGGCTCGTTGCAGTCACTGTCCGTTCCTGAGTTGGAAAATGTGAAGACTGCATGGTCCCAGTCGGGGAAGGTGTTGATAAAATATCTTTCCTCCATCCCCGCTTCAGTTTCCGACACCAATCTCAATACTTTGGACACGTCGTCTCCCATTTCAACCGCAGCTCGTCAAGGTCAAAATGTATACGGACGCCCTGTTGGTATGCAAGAAAGCGCGTTTTAAAATGAGGAAATGGATTATCAATATATTTAGCTTGTGGAACGGGACTCTGAATAAATCTGTCTAGTTTGTCAATAGCCTACCAGCAGCGAAATATAGGACAAGTTTTGTCAAAAAAGAAAAACAGATTTTGAGTCCAAACACCTGTGGAAAAGGAGGATACTAAAAAATGAATTAATGGTGACTATCTGTTAATGATAATGAATGTATTCTCAGAGCGCAAATAGCAATAAAACGTAGTTCCTCAATCAAAAAGTTAGTTAATCTGAATCAGGGCAACTAATAGATTTTTTTATTGCAAAATGTTTATAATGAAATCATAAAACGGGCAGAGAATTGGGCTAATGACTAAAGCAAACATGAAAGCAATGAATGTCTAAATGAAAAGTGATCAGACATGAGTGGCCACATAAAGCTATAGCCTACTGCAAAGGGCATTGTCAATTGACAAAATCAAACCCACAATTCAACACTCAGAATATTAATGAACATAAAAACTCTTCAGTCTCACCAATGTTTGATATCAAATAATGACCATATAATTCATTTAGTTTGTCTGCAGCAGCAGTTGCAAGCGCTTCATCGATGCAGGGGGTGGACTCGAAGCCTTCAACACATCCAGGTTGAATCACATGGCCGCAGTTATTTGTTATCCTCATCCGAATCAGTCCTTTAAATCGTTATCTATTCTCGGAAATTTAACCAATTATGCGTATAGGATACAGCTCAAAACCTAAACACATCCACACAATCACTCTCTCCGCGATATTAATTCTCATCATGTTTGGGCTCCCATTTTATGTTTCGCAGTCGGTGAAAGTGGTTTTTAATTCGGGAAACCGGTCGACAGGCTACAGCCCACCAGTTCTGCATTATGCAGCTCTCTTCGTGCCGATCTTGTGTGACCAAATCTGAGTCCGAGCATCGGAGGGAAACAGATGAGGTTTCTGCTGTGTACCGATTTCCCGCACCCGCATGGATTATGCTACAGCAAACATATCCATACCCCCCCCCCCTCCTCGCTCGTTCACTCATACCTTTAACTCTCGGCATTAGTTTTCATTGACAGGAGCAAGTGATTCTGCTGGAGAAATAACAATGCCATTCTATTCTCTTCTCTTCTGCACACTGTGCATTTCTCAACCAAAAGAGATTAGGCCTGCTTTGTTTATACATATTCTAGCAGGCTATACAAAAATGAGTCAGGTTATTCGCTGTGAGGACTGAGTAGGCTCGGATTCACCTCTTTCATTTATTATGTCATCACCAAAGCTATTCCTCACCAAAGCCATTGCAGAAAGGGTTAACATAAAACGAATTAAGAGTGGACACACTAAAGACATTTTTTTTCACTATGTGTATTTCACCTTGCTCGTACCTCTGCAATATTACTTAATGAGAACATTAATAACAGAGTGAAATACAATTTCAGCAATTTGTCCACTCGCACCTAAAAAAGCTATCAGTCAGCTTGTCCCTAGATATCAAGTACTCCATATCTCCACCACCTAATGGTTCTTCCCCCTTGACTTAGCTATCAATCAGCAGAGGGATTGGTTTAGGCTGGTAACAGACCTACACATACTGTAAATACTAGGAGTGTAGGGATGTAGGTTAACAAGTATTCAGCCCAAGGGCTTATGATTGTATGCTTACAGTATATAATACAATTAATTCAGAACGTATTCAAACCCCTTCCCCTTTTCCACATTTTGTTACTTTACAGACATATTGTAAAATTGATTAAATGAATTTGTTTCCTCATCAATCTACACACAGCCAAGATAATGCAGGAGTGGCTTTGGGACAAGTCTCTGAATGTCCTTGAGTGGCCCAGCCAGAGACCAGACTTGAACACGATTGAACATCTCTGGAGAGACATGAAAACAGCTGTGCAGCAACACTCCCCATCCAACCTGACAGAGCTTGAGAGGATCTGCAGAGAAGAATGGGAGAAACTCCCTAAATACAGATGTGCCAGGCTTGTAGCGTCATACCCAAGAAGACTCGAGGCTGTAATCGACGCCAAAGGTGCTTCAACAAAGCACTGAGTAAAAGGTCTGAATACTTATGTAAATATGATATGTCAGTTTTTACATTTGTATAAATTAGTTTAAAAAATCAAAAATCCTGTGTTTGCTTGTCATTATGGGATATTGTGTCTAGATTGATGAGGGAATTTAAAGTATATATAATTTATAATATTATATAATTTTAGAATAAGGCTGTAACCTATCAACATTTCGAAAAGGTCAAGGGGTCTGAATACTTTTCGAAGGAACTGTAGATGTGAGAATAATGAACATGGTACAGTTGGTCTGTGTAGGTGAGTGTCTTATATGTCAATGAAAATGTTATATTTGTCTGCCAGAAAAAAAAACTATTTCTGGATTAAAAGGGGCAACACAAGACAAATTGAAACTGAGAATTCAATGCCAATCAGGTCAACATCTTGGTTTAGACAGCCATTCCAGAGAAGAATAACAACTACAGAACAGTCTAGACCTGTTCCTTTAAGAGCACCAAGATGTGTATTTTTGCTTTAATAACTGATGCAACAACAAAGATGCTAATAGCAGCAATTCAGCATCGCTGAAGCGGACAGTGACATCCTATCGGAGTTCATCCCCTGGGTACTGGACAGCGACATCCGTTTGAAGTTCAGCGCCTGGCTACTGGACAGCGACATCCTTTTGAAGTTCAGCACCTGGCTACTGGACAGCGACATCCTTTTGAAGTTCAGCACCTGGGTACTGGACAGCGACATCCGTTTGAAGTTCAGCACCTGGGTACTGGACAGCGACTTCATTTTGAAGTTCAGCACCTGGGTACTGGACAGCGACATCCTTTTGAAGTTCAGCACATGGGTATCGGACAGCGATATCATTTTGAAGTTCAGCACCTGGGTACTGGACAGCGACATCACACCATTGTGGGAATCTCTGAAGATAAATGAGAATAGGCCTATTCCACGACTGGTCTATCGACTTCACCGCACGAAGAGGCAAAAACAGACTTACCCCCATCGCGACGTCCCCCATAGTCTAACTTGCTAGCCCCGGTCTGCTAACTGCTAGCGTGCCTGCCCCGGTCTGCTAACTGCTAGCTTGCCTGCCCCAGTCTGCTAACTGCTAGCTTGCCTGCCCCAGTCTGCTAACTGCTAGCCCCTACTAACTGCTTGCTCGCTAATCCGGTCTGCTAACTGCTAGCTTGTTTAGCCCCGGCCTACTAACTGTTAGCGTGTTAGCATTGGCCTGCTAACTGTCTGAATCGCTGTGTACCCAGTCAGCCCAACCACTCTCTGGACCCATATGTTCACTTGTCTACGCATGCCTCTCTCTAATATCAATATGCCTCATCCATTAGTGTCCTGGTTAGTGATTACTGTCTTATTTCACTGTAGAGCCTTTAGCCCTGCTCAATATGCCTTAACCAACCATGTTGTCCCACCTTCTACATATGCGATGACATCACCTGGTTTAAACGTCTCTAGAGACTATATCTCTCTCATCATTACTAAATGCCTAGATTTACCTTCAATGTACTCACATCCTACCAT
The DNA here is from genome assembly GCF_018296145.1 of Oncorhynchus tshawytscha. NCBI lineage: Eukaryota > Metazoa > Chordata > Actinopteri > Salmoniformes > Salmonidae > Oncorhynchus > Oncorhynchus tshawytscha. The sequence continues at coordinate 8,352,655 of NC_056444.1, forward strand.
ACCTTTGTCTGTACACTATGCCTTGAATCTATGCTATCGTGCCCAGAAACCTGCTCCTTTTACTCTCTGTTCCGAAAGTGCTAGACGGCCAGTTCCTATAGCCTTTAGCCGTACCCTTATCCTACTTCTCCTCTGTTCCTCTGGTGATGTAGAGGTTAATCCAGGTCCTGCAGTGCCTATTTAGCATTAGCATCAACAGGCAACATTTTCACAAAAACCAGAAAAGCATTCAAATAAATCATTTACCTTTGAAGAACTTCGGATGTTTTCAATGATGAGACTCTCAGTTAGATAGCAAATGCTCAGTTTTTCCTGAAAGATGATTTGTTTAGGAGAAATCGCTCCGTTTGGTGCGTCACGTTTGGCTACCAAAAAAAAACGAAAATTCAGTCATCAAAACGCCGAACTTTTTTCCAAATTAACTCCATAATATCGACTGAAACATCGTAAACGTTGTTTAGAATCAATCCTCAAGGTGTTTTTCACATATCTCTTCGATGATATATCGTTCGTGGAAGTGTGCGTTCTCCTCTGAATCCCATGGGAAAATGCCTCCAGTTGAAGATTACGCACCAATTTAGACAAAGAACACCGGGCGGACCCCTGGTAAATGTAGTCTCTTATGGCCAATCTTCCAATGATATGCCTACAAATAAGTCACAATGCTGCAGACACCTTGGAGAAATGACAGAAAGGGCAGGCTCATTCCTGGCGCATTCACAGCCATATAAGGAGACAATGGAAAACAGAGCCTCAAAAATTCTGCTCATTTCCTGTTTGAAGTTTCATCTTGGTTTCGCCTGTAGCATGAGTTCTGTGGCACTCACAGATAATATCTTTGCAGTTTTGGAAACGTCAGAGTGTTTTCTTTCCAAAGCTGTCCATTATATGCATAGTCGAGCATCTTTTCGTGACAAAATATTGCGCTTAAAACGGGCACGTTTTTTTATCCAATAATGAAATAGCGCCCCCATAGATTCAAGAGGTTAACATTAGAAGCCTACTCCCTAAATTTGTTTTACTCACTGCTTTAGCACACTCTGCCAACCTGGATGTCTTAGACGTGTCTGAATCCTGGCTTCGGAAAACCGCCAAAAACCCTGAAATCTCCATTGCTAACTATAACATTTTCCACCAAGATAGAACTGCCAAAGGGGGCGGTGTTGCAATCTACTGCAAAGATAGCCTGCAGAGTTATGTATTACTATCCAGGTCTGTACCCAAACAATTCGAGCTTCTACTTCTAAAAGTTAACTTTCCAGAAACAAGTCTCTCACTGTTGCCGCTTGCTATAGACCTCCCTCTGCCCCCAGCTGTGCCCTCGATACCATATGTGAATTGATTGCCCCCATCTATCGTCTGAGTTCGTGCTACTAGGTGACCTAAACTGGGACATGCTTAACACCCCGGCCATCCTACAATCCAAGCTTGATGCCCTCAATCTCACACAAATTATCAATGAACCTACCAGGTACAACTCCAAATCCGTAAACACGGGCACCCTCATAGATGTCATCCTAACTAACTCGCCCTCCAAATACACCTCTGCTGTTTTCAATCAAGATCTCAGCGATCACTGCCTCATTGCCTGCATCCGTAATTGGTCTGTGACCAAACGACCACCCCTCATCACTGTCAAACGCTCCCTAAAACACTTCTGCGAGCAGGCCTTTCTAACCGACCTGGCCGGGATATCCTGGAATGACACTGACCTCATCCCATCAGTAGATGATGCCTGGCTATTGTTTAAAAGTGCCTTCCTCACCATCTTAAATAAGCATGCCCCATTCAAAAAATGTACAACCAGGAATAGATATAGTCCTTGATTCACTCCAGATCTGTCTGCCCTTGACCAGCACAAAAACATCCTGTGGCGTTCTGCATTAGCATCTAATAGCCCCGCGATATGTAACTTTTCAGGGAAGTTAGGAACAAATATACACAGGCAGTTAGGACAGCTAAGGCTTTTTCAAACAGAAATTTGCATCCTGTAGTACTAACTCAAAAAGGTTCTGGGACACCGTAAAGTCCATGGAGAATAAGAGCACCTCCTCCAAGCTGCCCACTGCTCTGAGGCTAGGAAACACTGTTACCACCGATAAATCGTCTATAATTGAGAATTTCAATAAGCATTTCTCTATGGCTGGCCATGCTTTCCACCTGGCTACCCCTACCCCGGATCAACTGCCCGGCACCCTCCACAGCAATCTGCCAAGGCCCCCACCATATCTCCTTCACCCAAATCCAGATAGCTGATGTTCTGAAAGAGCTGCAAAATCTGGACCCCTACAAATCAGCCGGGCTAGACAATCTGGACCCGCTCTTTCTAAAATTATCTGCTGAAATTGTTGCAACCCCTATTACTAGCCTGTTCAACCTCTCTTTCGTATTGTCTGAGATTCCCAAAGATTGGAGGGCTGCCGCAGTCATCCCCCTCTTCAAATGGGGTGACACTCTAGACCCAAACTGCTACAGACCTATATCTATCCTCCCCTGACTTTCTAAGGTCTTCAAAAGTCAAGTTAACAAAACAGATTACCATCCATTTCGAATCCCACCATACCTTCTCCGCTATGTAATCTGGTTTCAGAGCTGGTCATGGGTGCACCTCAGCTATGCTCAAGGTCCTAAATGATATTATAACCGTCATCAATAAGGGAAATTACTGTGCTCATCGACTCAGTGGGTTTTGTCCAACATGTCTCTGGACCTCTTCCGACTAGCTTGGAAAGACAGTACCGTGCAGTATCGAAGAGCCCTCACTGCTGCTCCATCATCCTATTTTTCCAACTTAATCGAGGAAAATAAGAACAATCCAACATTTATTTTTGATACTGTCGCAAAGCTAACTAAAAAGCAGCATTCCCCAAGTGAGGATGGCTTTCACTTCAGCAGCAAAAAATTCATGAACTTCTTTGAGGAAAAGATCATGATCATTAGAAAGCAAATTACGGACTCCTCTTTAAATCTGCATATTCCTCCAAAGCTCAGTTGTCCTGAGTCTGCACAACTCTGCCAGGACCTAGGATCAAGAGAGACACTCAAGTGTTTTAATACTATATATCTTGACACAATGATGAAAATAATAAGTCTATAAGTCTCTGCCAGGTAAATCCCCGCTTTATCTCAGCTCACTGGTCACCATAGCAGCACCCACTCGTAGCACGCGCTCCAGCAGGTATATCTCACTGGTCACCCCCAAAGCCAATTCCTCTTTGGTCGTCTTTCCTTCCAGTTCTCTGCTGCCAATGACTGGAACAAATTGCAAAAATCTCTGAAGCTGGAGACTCAGATTTCCCTCACTAGCTTTAAGCGCCAGCTGTCAGAGCAGCTCACAGATCACTGCACCTGTACATAGCCCATCTGTAAACAGCCCATCTATCTACCTACCTCATCGCCATACTGTATTTATTTATTTATCTTGCTCCTTTGCACCCCAGTATCTCTACTTGCACATTCATCTTCTGCACATTCTACCATCCCAGTGTTTAATTGCTCTATTGTAATTACTTCGCCACTATGGCCTATTTATTGCCTTAACTCCCTTAACTTACCTCATTTGCACTCACTGTATATAGACTTTTTGTTTTCTTTTGTTCTACTGTATTATTGACTGTACGTTGTGTTTATTCCATGTGTAACTCTGTGTTGTTGTATGTATTTTATTCTTGGCCAGGTCGCAGTTGCAAATGAGAACTTGTTCTCAACTAGCCTACCTGGTTAAATAAAGTGAAATTCTAAAAATACAGGAAGCAGGAAGTCTGGAAAGGGAAGGCTCAAACACTCCCCTACTAACTGTTGATACATTAAGTATATGGCTCATATGGTCCAGAGGCAAACGTCCATACGGCATGTTACAGTAGGCCTATTCCACTTCTCTCAAGAACTCTTATTGTGCTTCAAGCCCCACATACCGACTGGCACACTTCGCCAACAGCACAAGGGATCACAGGGATGAGCCCACTGCTGCCACCGTTGTAGCAAGAGAGAGAAGGGGAGATGCAACAGGGACTCGAATCATAGCTCCTACAGTGTAGAGGCGAGCACCAAATGGACTGTACAATGAAAATACAACGTCTAACAACTCTGTTACGACAGAGCAGTGTTTCTGTCGTCTGTACCTTGGCCAGGTAGGGACTAGTACTGGTTCATGTGTTGTGGTGACTAGTAGTACTGGTTCATGTGTTGTGGTGACTAGTAGTACTGGTCCATGTGTTGTGGTTACTAGTAGTACTGGTCCATGTATTGTGGTGACTAGTAGTACTGGTCCATGTGTTGTGGTGACTAGTAGTACTGGTCCATGTGTTGTGGTGACTAGTAGTACTGGTCCATGTGTTGTGGTTACTAGTAGTACTGGTTCATGTGTTGTGGTGACTAGTTGTACTGCTCCTGTGTTGTGGTTACTAGTAGTACAGGTCCATGTGTTGTGGTGACTAGTTGTACTGGTTCCTGTGTTGTGGTTACTAGTAGTACAGGTCCATGTGTTGTGGTGACTAGTAGTACAGGTCCATGTGTTGTGGTGACTAGTAGTACTGGTCCATGTGTTGTGGTTACTAGTAGTACAGGTCCATGTGTTGTGGTTACTAGTAGTACTGGTCCATGTGTTGTGGTTACTAGTAGTACTGGTTCATGTGTTGTGGTGACTATTGGTACTGGTTTATTTTCTGTGTCAGCATCTCCCATTCATGGTCTTGGTCGGTCTCAGCCCTCAGGGGTGTTAATCTTCCATTTCCATTTTCCCTGTTCTCCACCCTGTGGGCCTGAGGGGTGCCTGGTTATAGTAGCTTTGATTACCTTTGAGTGGTTTTTATTTTCTGCTCAATCTCCTGCTCGCTCGGTGCAATGCGACGTTGTTGAATCAATCATGATAGGCAGCTCTGGCACGAGTCCATTCTCTTGGCAGACCGCTCGCTCACAAGTGTAAGAATTATTGTCGTTACGGTGACAATATGACGTGTGTCAGCTGGAATGCCAACTTGGTCATGAGTCCAGTGGATTAGGTAATACATGGCTCCCTGACATTAATGACATTGCATTTAGCCTTTTTCTGTTCTAGAAATTCATGTAGCTATTGGTCCTACTCAACATAAAACATTTTGATCAAATCAAATCAAATCAAATTTATTTATATAGCCCTTCGTACATCAGCTGATATCTCAAAGTGCTGTACAGAAACCCAGCCTAAAACCCCAAACAGCAAGCAATGCAGGTGTAGAAGCACGGTGGCTAGGAAAAACTCCCTAGAAAGGCCAAAACCTAGGAAGAAACCTAGAGAGGAACCAGGCTATGTGGGGTGGCCAGTCCTCTTCTGGCTGTGCTGGGTGGAGATTATAACAGAACATGGCCAAGATGTTCAAATGTTCATAAATGACCAGCATGGTCGAATAATAATAAGGCAGAACAGTTGAAACTGGAGCAGCAGCACGGCCAGGTGGACTGGGGACAGCAAGGAGTCATCATGTCAGGTAGTCCTGGGGCATGGTCCTAGGGCTCAGGTCCTCCGAGAGAGAGAGAGAGAAAGAGAGAATTAGAGAATGCACACTTAGATTCACACAGGACACCGAATAGGACAGGAGAGGTACTCCAGATATAACAAACTGACCCTAGCCCCTCGACACATTAACTACTGCAGCATAAATACTGGAGGCTGAGACAGGAGGGGTCAGGAGACACTGTGGCCCCATCCGAGGACACCCCCAGACAGGGCCAAACAGGAAGGATATAACCCCACCCACTTTGCCAAAGCACAGCCCCCACACCACTAGAGGGATATCTTCAACCACCAACTTACCATCCTGAGACAAGGCTGAGTATAGCCCACAAAGATCTCCGCCATGGCACAACCCAAGGGGGGGCGCCAACCCAGACAGGATGACCACATCAGTGAATCAACCCACTCAGGTGACGCACCCCTTCCAGGGACGGCATGAGTATAAAAAAATAAATAAAAACGGCAAACCTCTCTCTACACCCCATGGCAAAATGTGTAGAATTGCAGCAAATTTGCTTTAAAACAGCAAGACGTTCTCCACACTCCATGGCAAAATGTGTTCATTTAACTCTGGCGGTACAACTGCAGCCCCTCATGAGTTTAGATTGTTGGTGGCTCCCACATCAATGTTGCCCTTCCCTGATCTTAGCCTTTAAAATGTACCTATTGCTTAAATGACAGAGTAACAGAGTACGATTTCTAGGACGGAAAATTCTAGACGAGCATTTGCATAAATCCAAGTATTTCATCTTCCTCTGTCAGGAACTAAAACTGACAAATAAAAACTGTGAGTTAAACCGCTGGCTGTTCATCATATATGTATAGTCAATATAACCATATGTACATACTACCTCAAATCAGCCTGACTAACAGTAGCCTCGCTACTTTTATAGCCTCGCTACTGTACAGTGGGCCAAAAAAGTATTTAGTCAGCCACCAATTGTGCAAGTTCTCCCACTTAAAAAGTTGAGAGAGGCCTGTAATTTTCATCATATAACTAACATCATATAACAATCATATATTTTCATCAAAATAAATACTTATTTTCCACCATAATTTGCAAATAAATTCATTAAAAAATCCTACAATGTGATTTTTTTCTCATTTTGTCTGTCATAGTTGAAGTGTACCTATGATGAAAATTACAGGCCTCTCTCATCTTTTTAAGTGGGAGAACTTGCACAATTGGTGGCTGACTAAATACTTTTTTGCCCCACTGTATGTAGCCTCGCTACTTTTATAGCCTCGCTACTGTATGTAGCCTCGCTACTTTTATAGCCTCGCTACTTTTATAGCCTTGCTACTGTATATAGCCTCGCTACTGTTATAGCCTCTCTACTGTATATAGCCTCGCTACTTTTATAGCCTCTCTACTGTATATAGCCTCGCTACTTTTATAGCCTCGCTACTGTATATAGCCTCTCTACTGTATATAGCCTCACTACTGTATATAGCCTCACTACTGTATATAGCCTCTCTACTGTATATAGCCTCGCTACTGTATATAGCCTCGCTACTGTATATAGCCTCGCTTCTTTTATAGCCTCGCTACTGTTATAGCCTCTCTACTGTATATAGCCTCTCTACTGTATATAGCCTTTCTACTGTATATAGACTCTCTACTGTATATAGCCTCTCTACTGTATATAGCCTCGCTACTGTATAAAGCCTCTCTACTGTATATAGCCTCTCTACTGTATATAGCCTGTCTACTGTATATAGCCTCTCTACTGTATATAGCCTCTCTACTGTATATAGCCTCTCTACTGTATATAGCCTGTCTACTGTATATAGCCTCTCTACTGTATATAGCCTCTCTACTGTATATAGCCTCTCTACTGTATATAGCCTCTCTACTGTATATAGCCTCTCTACTGTATATAGCCTCTCTACTGTATATAGCCTCTCTACTGTATATAGCCTCTCTACTGTATATAGCCTCTCTACTGTATGTAGCCTGTCTACTGTATATAGCCTCTCTACTGTATATAGCCTCTCTACTGTATATAGCCTGTCTTTTTACTGTTGTTTAATTTATTTACCTACCTATTGTTCATCTAACACCTTCTTTGCACTATTGATTAGAGCCTGTAAGTAAGCATTTCACTGTGAGGTCTAATACACCTGTTGTATTCAGCATTTCACTGTAAGGTCTACTACACCTGTTGTATTCAGCATTTCACTGTAAGGTCTACTACACCTGTTGTATTCAGCATTTCACTGTAAGGTCTACTACACCTGTTGTATTCAGCATTTCACTGTGAGGTCTACTACACCTGTTGTATTCAGCATTTCACTGTAAGGTCTACTACACCTGTTGTATTCAGCATTTCACTGTAAGGTCTAATACACCTGTTGTATTCGGCATTTCACTGTGAGGTCTACACCTGTTGTATTCAGCATTTCACTGTAAGGTCTAATACACCTGTTGTATTCAGCATTTCACTGTAAGGTCTAATACACCTGTTGTATTCAGCATTTCACTGTAAGGTCTACTACACCTGTTGTATTCAGCATTTCACTGTAAGGTCTAATACACCTGTTGTATTCAGCATTTCACTGTAAGGTCTAATACACCTGTTGTATTCAGCATTTCACTGTAAGGTCTAATACACCTGTTGTATTCAGCATTTCACTGTAAGGTCTACTACACCTGTTGTATTCAGCATTTCACTGTAAGGTCTACTACACCTGTTGTATTCAGCATTTCACTGTAAGGTCTACTACACCTGTTGTATTCAGCATTTCACTGTAAGGTCTAATACACCTGTTGTATTGCATTTCACTGTGAGGTCTACTACACCTGTTGTATTCAGCATTTCACTGTAAGGTCTACTACACCTGTTGTATTCAGCATTTCACTGTAAGGTCTACTACACCTGTTGTATTCAGCATTTCACTGTAAGGTCTAATACACCTGTTGTATTCGGCATTTCACTGTGAGGTCTACTACACCTGTTATATTCAGCATTTCACTGTAAGGTCTACTACACCTGTTGTATTCAGCATTTCACTGTGAGGTCTACTACACCTGTTGTATTCAGCATTTCACTGTAAGGTCTACTACACCTGTTGTATTCAGCATTTCACTGTAAGGTCTACTACACCTGTTATATTCAGCATTTCACTGTAAGGTCTACTACACCTGTTGTATTCAGCATTTCACTGTGAGGTCTACTACACCTGTTGTATTCAGCATTTCACTGTGAGGTCTACGACACCTGTTGTATTCAGCATTTCACTGTGAGGTCTACTACACCTGTTGTATTCAGCATTTCACTGTAAGGTCTACTACACCTGTTGTATTCAGCATTTCACTGTGAGGTCTACTACACCTGTTGTATTCAGCATTTCACTGTGAGGTCTACTACACCTGTTGTACTCAGCATTTCACTGTGAGGTCTACTACACCTGTTGTATTCAGCATTTCACTGTGAGGTCTACTACACCTGTTGTACTCAGCATTTCACTGTAAGGTCTACTACACCTGTTGTATTCAGCATTTCACTGTAAGGTCTACTACACCTGTTGTATTCAGCATTTCACTGTAAGGTCTACTACACCTGTTGTATTCAGCATTTCACTGTAAGGTCTAATACACCTGTTGTATTCGGCACACGTATTCAGCGCACAAATAAACTTTGATTTGATGTGACAAACACACAGAATGCTCCTATCACACCGTGCCAGCTCCTTCACAATGTATTTGTATTTATTTAACCTTTATTTAACTAGGCAAATCAGTTATGAAAAAGTTCTTATTTACAATGACGGCCAACCAAAAGGCAAAAATGGCTCCTGCGGGGACGGGGGGATTAAAAATAAAATTAAAAATGTTATAAATATAGGACAAAACACACTGCTCGACATGAGACAACACAACATAAAGAGAGACATAAGACAACATAGCAAAGCAGCACCACATGACAACACAACATGGCTGCAGCGAACTGAAAAGAGGAGCGACCCAGGGATGTGTGCGCTTTGGGGACCTTTAACAGAATGTGACTGGCAGAACGGGTGTTGTTTGTGGAGGATGAGGGCCGCAGTAGATATCTCAGATAGGGGGGAGTGAGGCCTAAGAGGGTTTTATAAATAAGCATCAACCAGTGGGTCTAACGACATGTATACATAGATGACCAGTTTACAGAGGAGTGTAGAGTGCAGTGATGTGTCCTTTAATGAGCGTTGGTGGCAAATCTGATGGCCGAATGGTAAAGAACATCAGGCCGTTCGAGAGCACCCTTACCCGCCCATCTATAAATGATGTCTCTGTAATCTAGCATGGGTAGGATGGTCATCGGAATCAGGGTTAGTTTGGCAGCTGGGGTGAAAGAGGAGCGATTACGATAGAGGAAACCAAGTCTAGATTTAATATAGCCTGCAGCTTTGATATGTACAGTGTACCGTCTAGCCATACTCCCAAGTACTTGTATGAGGTGACTCAAGCTCTAAACCCTCAGAGGTAGTAATCACACCGGTGGGGAGGGGAATTCTTCTTACCAAACCACATGACCTTTGTTTTGGAGGTGTTCAGAACAAGGTTAAGGGTAGAGAAAGCTTGTTGGACACTAAGAAAGCTTTGTTGTAGAGTGTTTAACACAAAGTCCAGGGAGGGGCCAGCTGAGTATAAGACTGTCTCATCTGCATATACATGGATGAGAGAGCTTCCTACTGCCTGAGAAGTGGCTGAGACAGCACATTTTCTGACTTTATACACTGCACTCTTTGAGAGAGGTAGTTAGCAAACCAGGCCAAAGACCCCTCAGAGACACCAATATTCCTAAGCCGGCCCTCAAGAATGGAATGGTCTACCGTATCAAAAGCTTTGGCCAAGTCAATAAAAATCATAGCACAACATTGCTTAGTGTCAAGGGCAATGGTGACATCATTGAGGACCTTTAATATTTCAGTGACACATGCATAACCTGAGCGGAAACCAGATTGCATACCAGAGAGAATACTATTGTCATGTCCGTCGTTAGAATGAAGGTGCAGTGTGGCAGGCGTACATTTTTTCTTTATTCAAAATGAAACCGATAAACAAAACAAAATAAGAAAACGAACATAAAGCTATATGCAGTGCAAAAAGCAACTACACACAAACAAGATCCCACAACTGAAGGTGGGAAAAAGGGCTGCCTAAGTAGACAGCTGCCTCTGATTGGGAACCATACCCGGCCAACAAAGAAATAGACAAACTAGAATGCCCACCCAAATCACACCCTGATCTAACCAAATAGAGAAATAAAAAGGCTCGCTAAGGTCAGGGCGTGACAACTATAGACATCAAGAAAGCCAGTCAGTTGATTATTGACAAGTTTTTCTGTTGATAAACAGGGCAAAAAAGGGGTAAGGGTGTCACCCACTTGGGAGAAGCTTTTTTTTCTGGAGGCAGATTTCTTGTAGAAAATGCCAATGGATGGTCTTTGAACAGCAAGAGGGGACTTCAAGGCCTCTGGGTTTGGGTGGGGCAACATGCCATTTGTTGGGCTCAAAGGCTTCGACACCTCTCACTTCACACGTCAGTGCTCATTGAAGTTGTATCTCTTTGTCCTTGCAGGCTTGGTAGCTTTCAGTCCATATAAAGTCAAACATATCATTGTAATGTATTTCTCTTGGCTCTTGAAAGCAAATAATAGCTTCAGACTAAGCATTACTCACTCAGTTCCAGGTTGGATGGTGTTTTCAGATTTCTGTTTGTTTCCCAGAGCATTTGATGTATAGTTTGGGAATAATTATTCTTGGGTGTAGGAAGCATTCCAGGTAATTCCGTCAAAGATCAGGTTGTAGGTTTGGAGTTTTGATTTGGAGTGAAGGTTACGTTGTTTAGGGTAGCATCCTGTATATGACCTGGTGACATAGTGAAGGTTATGTTGTTTAGGGTAGCATCCTGTATATGTCCTGGTGACATAGTGAAGGTTATGTTGTTTAAGGTAGCATCCTGTATCTGTCCTGGTGACATAGTGAAGGTTACATTGTTTAGGGTAGCATCCTGTATATGACCTGGTGACATAGTGAAGGTTATGTTGTTTAGGGTAGCATCCTGTATATGTCCTGGTGACATAGTGAAGGTTACGTTGTTTAGGGTAGCATCCTGTATATGACCTGGTGACATAGTGAAGGTTATGTTGTTTAGGGTAGCATCCTGTATATGTCCTGGTGACATAGTGAAGGTTATGTTGTTTAGGGTAGCATCCTGTATATGTCCTGGTGACATAGTGACGGTTACGTTGTTTAGGGTAGCATCCTGTATATGTCCTGGTGACATAGTGAAGGTTATGTTGTTTAGGGTAGCATCCTGTATATGACCTGGTGACATAGTGAAGGTTATGTTGTTTAGGGTAGCATCCTGTATATGACCTGGTGACATAGTGAAGGTTATGTTGTTTAGGGTAGCATCCTGTATATGACCTGGTGACATAGTGAAGGTTATGTTGTTTAGGGTAGCATCCTGTATATGACCTGGTGACATAGTGAAGGTTATGTTGTTTAGGGTAGCATCCTGTATATGACCTGGTGACATAGTGGAGGTTATGTTGTTTAGGGTAGCATCCTGTATCTGTCCTGGTGACATAGTGGAGGTTATGTTGTTTAGGTAGCATCCTGTATATGACCTGGTGACATAGTGAAGGTTATGTTGTTTAGGGTAGCATCCTGTATATGTCCTGGTGACATAGTGAAGGTTATGTTGTTTAGGGTAGCATCCTGTATATGTCCTGGTGACATAGTGAAGGTTATGTTGTTTAGGGTAGCATCCTGTATATGTCCTGGTGACATAGTGAAGGTTATGTTGTTGAGGGTAGCATCCTGTATATGTCCTGGTGACATAGTGAAGGTTATGTTGTTTAGGGTAGCATCCTGTATATGTCCTGGTGACATAGTGAAGGTTATGTTGTTTAGGGTAGCATCCTGTATATGACCTGGTGACATAGTGAAGGTTACGTTGTTTAGGTAGCATCCTGTATCTGTCCTGGTGACATAGTGAAGGTTATGTTGTTTAGGGTAGCATCCTGTATATGACCTGGTGACATAGTGAAGGTTATGTTGTTTAGGGTAGCATCCTGTATATGTCCTGGTGACATAGTGAAGGTTATGTTGTTTAAGGTAGCATCCTGTATCTGTCCTGGTGACATAGTGAAGGTTATGTTGTTTAGGGTAGCATCCTGTATCTGTCCTGGTGACATAGTGAAGGTTATGTTGTTTAGGGTAGCATCCTGTATCTGTCCTGGTGACATAGTGAAGGTTATGTTGTTTAGGGTAGCATCCTGTATATGACCTGGTGACATAGTGAAGGTTATGTTGTTTAAGGTAGCATCCTGTATCTGTCCTGGTGACATAGTGAAGGTTATGTTGTTTAGGGTAGCATCCTGTATGTGTCCTGGTGACATAGTGAAGGTTATGTTGTTTAGGGTAGCATCCTGTATATGTCCTGGTGACATAGTGAAGGTTATGTTGTAGAGGGTAGCATCCTGTATCTGTCCTGGTGACATAGTGAAGGTTATGTTGTTTAGGGTAGCATCCTGTATATGACCTGGTGACATAGTGAAGGTTATGTTGTTTAGGGTAGCATCCTGTATATGTCCTGGTGACATAGTGAAGGTTATGTTGTTTAAGGTAGCATCCTGTATCTGTCCTGGTGACATAGTGAAGGTTACATTGTTTAGGGTAGCATCCTGTATATGACCTGGTGACATAGTGAAGGTTATGTTGTTTAGGGTAGCATCCTGTATATGTCCTGGTGACATAGTGAAGGTTATGTTGTTTAGGGTAGCATCCTGTATATGACCTGGTGACATAGTGAAGGTTATGTTGTTTAGGGTAGCATCCTGTATCTGTCCTGGTGACATAGTGAAGGTTATGTTGTTTAGGGTAGCATCCTGTATATGTCCTGGTGACATAGTGAAGGTTATGTTGTTTAAGGTAGCATCCTGTATCTGTCCTGGTGACATAGTGAAGGTTACATTGTTTAGGGTAGCATCCTGTATCTGTCCTGGTGACATAGTGAAGGTTATGTTGTGGAGGGCAGTATCCTGTATGTGTCCTGGTGACATAGTGAAGGTTATGTTGTTTAGGGTAGCATCCTGTATATGTCCTGGTGACATAGTGAAGGTTATGTTGTTTAGGGTAGCATCCTGTATATGTCCTGGTGACATAGTGAAGGTTATGTTGTGGAGGGCAGTATGCTGTATGTGTCCTGGTGACATAGTGAAGGTTATGTTGTTTAGGGTAGCATCCTGTATATGTCCTGGTGACATAGTGAAGGTTATGTTGTTTAGGGTAGCATCCTGTATATGTCCTGGTGACATAGTGAAGGTTATGTTGTTTAGGGTAGTATCCTGTATATGTCCTGGTGACATAGTGAAGGTTATGTTGTTTAGGGTAGCATCCTGTATATGTCCCTGCCCAAAAAAATCCAAGGTTGTCTAACTATGACCAGTATGAGTGTTGGGACGTCACTATTTTTAATGGACTGAATTTGCCTTAGACCTACAGTACAAAAGTTTAGACACACCTACTCATTCAGGCACGTCTCTTCTTCTTGTTGGTGTCCATTAGTAGTGGTTTCTTTTCAGCAATTTGACCATGAAAGCCTGATTCACGCAGTCGTCTCTGAACAGTTGATGTTGAAATGCGTCTGTTACTTGAACTCTGTGAAACATTTATTTGGGCTACAATTTCTGAGGCTGGTAATTCTAATGAACTTATCCTCTGCAGCAGAGGTACCTCTGGGTCTTCCAGAGGCGGTCCTCATGAGAGCCAGTTTCATCATAGCTCTTGATGGTTTTTGCGACTGCACTTGAAGAATCTTTCAAAGTTCTTGAAATGTTCCAGATTGACTGACCTTCATGTCTTAAAGTAATGATGGACTGTCATTTCTCTTTGCTTATTTGAGCTGTTCTTAACATAATATGGACATGGTCTTTACCAAATAGGGCTATCTTCTGTATACCACCCCTACCTTGTCACAACACAACTGATTGACTCAAATGCATTAAGAAGCTAATTAACTTAACAAGGCACACCTGCTAATTGAAATGCATTCCAGGTGACTACCTCATGAAGCTGGTTGAGAGAATGCCAAGAGTGTGCAAAGCTGTCATCAAGGCAAAAGGTGGCTAATTTGAAGAATCTCAAATATAAAATAACACTTCTTTTTTTTTGGTTACTACATGATTCCATATTGTGTTATTTCATAGTTTTGATGTCATCACTATTATTCTACAATGTAGAAAATAGTACAAATAAAGAAAAACCCTGGAATGAGTCGATGTGTCCAAACTTTTGACCGGTACTGTACATGAAAATGGAGAAACGTTTCCGCGGGGGGAATGCTATTAATTCAAGCTATCTCACCACTTTCAAATAAACCATGTTCTCATATTTCAGGGTGAAGATGATATTGCACCGCATAGAAAAGTGCTCTGTCAGTTATTATTGCTCTTTGTGAGCCGGTCACAAATTGATAATTCGATCGACCAATCGTGCCCTGTGCAATTTGCCAATCAATGGCAGCCACCAAACAAATATGGTTGCTCTTAAATTTGTTCATTTCAGACTTGTTTCTTTGAGCCTCATTGTGCAGGCACAGCACAACCTTGTCCGACCTCTTAGGCACACACACAGTGGAATTGCGTCTTTCGTATTTGGAGTCCCATCTTAACAAGATTCCGCGGAGCTCTGGGGGGCCAATGTCAGCGGCTTTCAATGACGCACCACACAGAGCACAAAACTAGAAAACTGTGAACTCTCTCCTGCCTCCTAACCAACATTAAACCTCAAAGGAGCCCTCTTTCTAAAACAATGTCGCTTGGAGTGTTGTGGTAAACCCAACAGATTTGTAACACTGAAGAGTCGGTCTCCATAGGCGACTGCAGTTGTATAAATCCAATATGGCGTCTAATCGTTTCCCATAAACAACCAGGGCCATCCTGTGGTTGCCAGAGACATTATTGAATGAAGTGTTATTAAAGATCTAGTCCAGGGCCATAAATCAAAATAGATCTGGTTAGAGAAAGGGGATGCAGCCTGACGCCACAGTTGAAGGTCGAAGGTCACAGTTGAAGGTCACAGTTGAAGGTCCCAAGGTAGACATTGCCACGACTCTCACTGACAAGTTTAGACATTGTGAGCTACTGCTACCACCATCACCACCAGCCACCCCTGCTAGCCTTGGTCAATCCTAGCACAAGACTACCCTTTCCAATGCACCCCTTGGGCTACTGTATTAAACACAAGGCTGTAACCAGGTCACCAACTCTTCGCTCCCTAATGGTGTATCAGTCTCAGGCATATGGGATAATTCTGCCATTGTAACCCTCTACATCAGTGGTTCCCAACTCCAGTCCTCCAGTATCCCCAACAGCCCAACGCCAGTCCTCCAGTACCCCCAACAGTCCAACTCCTCTCCTCCAGTACCCCTAACACCAAAACTCTAGTCCAACTCTAGTCCTCCAGTACCTCCACACATTTTTGTTGGGGGGTACTGGAGGACTGGAGATAGGAACCACTGCTCTATACAGGACAGTATCTGCAACACTGCCCTGTTGAATTGTGGTATCCATAGACCAAAGGGAAGAGTGCCCCCTTACTGGCCCAACAAAACATCTTGTAGCAGCATCTTGGTCTTCGATACAAGGATCAACCAGACCCAACCCTGCTTAGCTTCAGAGGCAGATGAGCGGTGGGTGGAGGGTGGTATGGCTGCAGCATGCCTCCTGCCACAGCCCTTATCAACAGCCAAAAGGGTAATGTGACTCCCACCACAGCCTTTATCAACAGCGAATAGGGTAATGTGACTCCCACCACAGCCTTTATCAACAGCCAATAGGGTAATGTGACTCCCACCACAGCCTTTATCAACAGCCAATAGGGTAATGTGACTCCCACCACAGCCTTTATCAACAGCCAATAGGGTAATGTGACTCCCACCACAGCCTTTATCAACAGCCAATAGGGTAATGTGACTCCCACCACAGCCTTTATCAACAGCCAATAGGGTAATCTGACTCCCACCACAGCCTTTTCAACAACCCCACAGTTTAATCTGACTCCGCTACAAACGGACAGTCATGCTGTGCAGCACCACACATCACTCTGGCATCAGAGGATTGCCAACAGTTTTTCACAGTGCTCCACATCTGATTCTGTGATTTCCTGCCCGGCAACACCCAGCCCAGGAGGCGAGAGATGGGGGAGATTAACTCCGTGGGAACAGGCCTACCATGGCCTCTGTGAGGAAATGTAGGAAATGTACTAGCAGATTGAACAGCTAAACATCACACACACACACACACACACACACACACACACACACACAATTAATCAGAGAGAGGGGATGGAATATAGGTCACATAAAGACAAACGCCTGGATCTGCTCCAGGGTCACTTATATAAAGATAACTTTCACATAGCTGCTATTATAGATTTGGCATGGGTCCTCAGATCCTCAAAAAGTTCTACAGCCGCACCATCGAGAGCATCCTGACTGGTTGCATCACCACCTGGTATGGCAACCGCTCGGCCTCCGACCGCAAGGCACTACAGAGGGTAGTGAGTACGGCCCAGTACATCACCGGGGTAAAGCTGCCTGCCATCCAGGACCTCTACACCAGGCGGTGCCAGAGCAAGGATCTAAAAATTGCCAAAGACTTCAGCCACCCCAGTCATAGACTGTTCTCCCTACTACCGCACGGCAAGTAGTACCGGAGCGCCAAGTCTAGGTCCAAAAGGCTTCATAACAGCTTCTACCCCCGAGCCATATGACTCCTGAACCGCTAATCAATTGGCTACCTGGACTCTTTGCATTGACTTTTTGCAATGAATATTGTAGCCTAGTGATATTAAGTGAAACATATACCTGTTGGGTTTTATTCATGTCACAGGTTAGTGTAATGCCCACGGTGCCTGACGCCCATTGTGATGATGTTTGACCACTACTATGTCTGGAAGGCTTTATCCAATCAAATCAAATCAGATGTTATTGGTCACATACACATGGTTAGCAGATGTTATCGGTCACATGCACATGGTTAGCAGATGTGATTGGTCACATGGTTAGCAGATGTTATTGGTCACATGCACATGGTTAGCAGATGTTATTGGTCACATGGTTAGCAGATGTTATTGGTCACATACACATGGTTAGCAGATGTTATTGGTCACATACACATGGTTAGCAGATGTTATTGGTCACATACACATGGTTAGCAGATGTTATTGGTCACATACACATGGTTAGCAGATGTTATTGGTATTGATGTTATTAGATGTTCATTTGAGTGTAGCGAAATGCTTGTGCTTCTAGTTCCAAAAGTGCAGTAATATCTAACAAGTAATCCAACAACTACCTAATACACACAAATCTAAAGGGGTGAATGAGAATATGTACATGTAAGTATATAGATAAGCGATGGCCGAGCAGTGTAGGCAAGGTGCAATAGATGGTTTAAAATACAGTATATACATGTGATATGAGTAATGGAAGATATGTAAACATTGTTAAAGTGGTATTATTTAGAGTGGCATTGCATAAAGTGATTAGTGATCCATTTATTAGTGGCCAGTGATTGGGTCTCAGTGTAGGCAGCAGCAGCCTCTCTGAGCCAGTGATTGGGTCTCAGTGTAGGCAGCAGCAGCCTCTCTGAGCCAGTGATTGGGTCTCAGTGTAGGCAGCAGCAGCCTCTCTGAGCCAGTGATTGGGTCTCAGTGTAGGCAGCAGCAGCCTCTCTGAGCCAGTGATTCGGTCTCAGTGTAGGCAGCAGCAGCCTCTCTGAGCCAGTGATTGGGTCTCAGTGTAGGCAGCAGCAGCCTCTCTGAGCCAGTGATTGCTGTTTGGTTGGTACCAGTGTCTTCTGCTTGGATTTAATTGATTAGTGTTACATCATTGCAAGCACACACGCTGCTGCGTGAGCGAACGCACACACCCCACACACCCCACACACCCCACACACCAGACATAAGGAAGTGGATGGCTGCAAACGTTCTACTTTTAAGCTCGGACAAAACAGAGATGCTTGTTCTAGGTCTCAAGAAACAAAGAGATCTTCTGTTGAATCTGACAATTAATCTTAATGGTTGTACAGACACACACACACACACACACACACACCTGAGGGGCAATTAAAATGTGACCGAATGAAGCTTTTTGAAAGGAATGTCATCACGTGTTAAAACCACTTGACAGTCTCAATTAATCTATTTTTTCAGCAGTAAACAACAGCAAAATAATCATATTCATTGGAAGTTCCCTCTGAGGTAAACCCAGTCATTCATCTCTTGTGGATCTCACTTTAATTAGGGAAATATCAAAGCCTGGCAATGGAGGAACGCTAACAACAGGGAGCTATTATCATAAGAGTTTTGCAGGTTTAATTCCTCATACCATCCTCATGTGTGTACAAATGGGTGCTAAACCAAAGGACGACTTGCTAAATGGGCACATGTTGCCGGGAGGTTAAATTCATTATCTTTAATTACCCTCAAATGCCTAACAACATTTGATGTGGATTACAGAGTAAGTCTGTGATTGGAACACCGGGGGGGGCATTCAGCCCTCCCTGTCTAGTTTAGGCTCACATCAGCACTGATCTGAATAGATGAAAGCAAACGTGGTTGAATCTTCTCTCCCACATCGTCCATATTCCTCTCACCTGATCAGTGCTTTCAGATCAGTTATTGATCGAGGAAGGAAGGAATTACTAAAAGGGATTGGCTAATTCCAGATTCTATTCATGGAGATCTGACTATTCTTTGTGCACATATTTCACACTCCAGTTATTTATTCAAGGGGAAATTAGTCACATCTATGGTTGACTTAATGTTAAACATTCCTAAACTGTAGAAAACTGTATGCTACTTTGGGCCCGGAAAAGTATACTTGTACTGAAGACAAAACATGCGGCAGACCAAATAAATGTAACATTAAATTAGATCACCAACATTATCTTATACAAATGTAAGTTCTGTAAAGATGGGCCTCCTGAGTGGCGCAGTGGTCTAAGGCACTGCATCTCAGTGCTAGAGGCATCACTACAGACCCTGGTTCAATTCCAGGCTGTATCACAACTGGCTGTGATTGGGAGTCCCATAGGGTGACGCACAATTGGCCCAGCATCGTTAGGGTTTGGCTGGGGTAGGCCATTCATTGTAAATAAGTATTTGTTCATTAAATGACTTACCTTGTTAAATAAAGGTTAAGTAAAAAGTGATTTTGTGGCTGAGAAGCCAGACAATATTATGTGCCAATGTAACTGCAGAAAATATAAACATACTTTGAAAACATCTCAATCAAATGTCCTCAATCATATATTCAGTCAGACAGTAGAGCAAGGACAGTCTGCATCTTGTTGTCTGATATTTGAGCTCCTCTGATCCGAACATTTTAATTAGTTTTTCCATCTCCAGACTGCACAGGTGCTGACACTGATAGACACCCTTATTGTTTGTTTTATAATTAATAAGATATTTGGCAAGCTTGCCAGCAGTGGTGTAAAGGACTTAAGTAGTACTTTAAAGTTTTTTTTACTTAAGTCATTTTTTTGGAGGTGGTATCTGTACGATATTATTTATAGGTTTTACTAATTTTACTTCACTACTAAAGAAAATAATTTTACTTTTTTACTCCATACATGAATGCTTAGCAGGACAGGAAAATTGTCCAATTCACACACTCATCCCTACTGCCTTTGATCTGACAGACTCACTAAACACAAATGCTTTGTCTGTAAATGATGTCTGAGTGTTGGAGTGTGCCCCTGGCTATCCGTAAATAAAATAAAAACAAGAAAATGGTGCCCTCTGGCTTGCTTAATATCAAATACTTTTAGACTTATGTAAATTGGGTACTTTTTCCACCACTGCATGGCAGATCAGGCAACACAACATTCCAATATGTACTAACATACCCACCCAAATATTTACAGACTGGGTTATGCACAGTTCAGATGTTTATACCCTGGTTTACGCATGGTTCAGTTTGTAGCCCCCTAAATGTTTATACCCTGGTTTACGCATGGTTCAGTTTGTAGCCCCCTAAATGTTTATACCCTGGTTTACGCATGGTTCAGTTTGTAGCCCCCTAAATGTTTATACCCTGGTTTACGCATGGTTCATGGTTTTCAGTTTGTAGCCCCCTGAAATGTTTATACCCTGGTTTACAGATGCATGGTTCAGTTTGTAGCCCCCTAAATGTTTATACCCTGGTTTACGCATGGTTCAGTTTGTAGCCCCCTAAATGTTTATACCCTGGTTTATGCATGGTTCAATTTGTAGTATGGCCCCCCCTAAATGTTTATACCCTGGTTTATGCATGGTTCTGATGGTTCAGTTTTGGTCTGATGCACCCTGGTTTAAATGTTTATTTAGGCCCCCTGTTTAATTGGCTTATGCATTGTTCTGATGTTTATACCCTGTGTAATGTATGGTTTATGCATGGTTCAGTTTGTGGGCCCACCAGATGTTCATACCATGGGTTATACATGGTTCAGGTTGTAGGCCCACCAGATGTTTGTAACCCTGGATCAATTCGTAGGCCCACCAGACACAACCTTTCCTGTTAAAATACCTATTTCAATTCTCTCTTTAAAAAAAAAAAACCAACAGTGGTTTTATAAGCCATATTTATGGATAAAATATGTGTGAAGTAATCTCAGTGGGAGTGATGCAGAAGATTGGGAATGAAGAGGGAAACTAACCAACCCACCGTACGTAGCAGTGTCTCAGAATTGGTGGGCAACAGCTCCCTCCTTTGGTGGTTTCCATTGATGGTGAGACATGGCACCTGCTCGCATTTGTTGAATAAAAACAACATACAGTGCCTTCAGAAACTGCTGGACAAACTGAGAAGTCAGGGGAGAAGGGCCTTGGTTTGGGAGGTGACCAAGAACCCGATGGTCCCTGACAGATCTCTAGAGTTCCTCTGCAGAGATCAGAGAACCTTCTGGAAGGTTCTCCGATCTCTACAGCATTCCACCAATCAGGCCTTTATGGTAGAGCGGCCAGACGGAAACCACTCTTCAGTAAAAGACATGACAGCCCACTTGGTGTTTGCCAAAAGGCACCTAAAGGACTCTCAGACCATGAGAAACAAGATTCTCTGGTCTGATGAAACAAAGATTGAACTGTTTGGCCTGAATGCCAAGCATCACATCTGGAGGAAACCTGGCACCATCCCTACGGTGAATCATGACGATGGCAGCAACATGC
Source organism: Oncorhynchus tshawytscha (assembly GCF_018296145.1). Lineage (NCBI taxonomy): Eukaryota > Metazoa > Chordata > Actinopteri > Salmoniformes > Salmonidae > Oncorhynchus > Oncorhynchus tshawytscha. The sequence continues at coordinate 8,374,352 of NC_056444.1, forward strand.
TGCGGAGATGTTTTTAAGTGGCATTGGACAGGGAGACTAGTCAGGATCGAGGCAAAGATGAACTTAGCAAAGTACAATGAGATCCATGATGAAAACCTGCTCCCGAGCGCTCAGCCTTCCAACAGGACAACAAACCTAAGAAAACAGCCAAGACAATGCAGGAGTGGCTTCGGGATAAGTCTTTGAATGTCCTTGAATTGCCCGGACAGCTCTGGAGAGACCTGAAATTAGCTGTGCAGCAACGCTCCCCATCCAACTTGACAGAGCTTGAGAGGATCTGCAGAGACAAATGGGAGAAACTCCCCAAATGCAGGTGTGCCAAGCTTGTAGCGTCATACCCAAGAATACTCGAGGCAGTAATCACTGCCAAAGATGCTTCAACAAAGTACTGAGTAAAGGATCTGAATACTTATGGAAATGTGATATTTCAGTTTATTTTTAATAAATGTGATAAAATGTCCTTGTTTTGTTATTATGGGGTATTGTGTGTAGATTGATCAGGGGGGAACTTAATCCATTTTATAATAAGGCTGTAATGTAACAAAATGTGGAACAAGTCAAGGGGGTCTGAATACTTTCCGAATGCACTGTATATCCCAGTTAAGATTAACGTACACCTCAGTAAATACACACTTTTATATTTTCACTCAATTGCTAATGAGAAAGATTGTTCATTACAAAATGGGAACTAAGTGGTAGACTATAGACAGGTTCCTGATTTCATCATCACAAGCGCTTACAGAAGGCAAGCTTGTCGCCATTCTGATGGTGCCTCAAAAATACCTGCAGATCTCTGTTCATATATACATGTACAGTACAGAAATCACATGGTGGTTACCAATGGAGAAGGTGTATAAAGATTTCAGAATTCAGATATGACATCCGTTTTACCACTATCCAGAGTTTGTAAACAGCACGGCCCCATCACCAATAAACCAGCACATTATACTGGTTGGGTTTTTCAAATTGATGCCGTCCTGGAGCTAGAATTGGGATCATGTATACTGCGCTAATGACGACACCAAACAATCATCTGTATGCACTCTATTGCTGAACAGGAAGCCACTTTCACGTCAGTTTGTTTTTCAATCATGCAAGGTAGGCTACTCCGGTTATGTCACTGCAAACATCACCTACCGAAGAGCATGCTCTAGCTGCGCAAATAGGTGATATTCGGCCCAAACTCTCTATGCCATGGGCTCTCCAACCCTGTTCCTGCAGCTACCCAGTGCTTAATTTGGGAAACCAAGTGAAATCTGTTCGGGAACATTGAAAATAGTAATATCACTCAATTAATTATGAAAATATAAAAAATGCCACATTAATAGGCTTTTCAAAAATCAAATACAAATTCACTAAAAGTAGGCTAACTGTAAACCGCCCTGCACAATCATGAACCATCAGCATCGCTATACGTAGCTAAAGGGTTAGACCGTAGCATAAAGTATCCAACCAGTCCATCCAGTATGTATAATAACAGTCCACGCTCAAAGACGATTAGTCAAATCTATTTCATTTTGGAATGTAGGCAAGACGAATTTGGTACCAAAGATATTTTAAATCAGATTATTATGATGTGTTTCTGTCAGATGTAACATGCGGTAGGCTATGTATTGTATAACGGCACAATGATTTTAATTTGGGCTTTATTTTTCTTGGTCTTATGGCAATAAGACAACGAGTAAACTCTAAAATGCCTATGGATGTTTTTCTTTAAACATCACCCTAGAAAGCACTGCCCATTTCATTGTGCTTGGCTTTGAAACAACACGCACAACAACCATGTTTTACACTTTTCAACCTGCTGCTTAACTTATTTATTCAAATTGATCACCTTGAGGTGAGTTTTAAAAGCACTATACTGTTTTGATGATAAGTGTTTGATGTGATTTTAGATCAAATTTGCATTGATATCAGTGGGGGACATAGCCCTGAGTACAGGCCATTAGGACCTGATGGAGGGACAATAGAGCCCTGAGTACCAGGCCATTAGGACCTGATGGAGGGACAATAGAGCCCTGAGTACCAGGTCATTAGGACCTGATGGAGGGACAATAGAGCCCTGAGTACCAGGTCATTAGGACCTGATGGAGGGACAATAGAGCCCTGAGTACCAGGCCATTAGGACCTGATGGAGGGACAATAGAGCAGAGTACCAGGCCATTAGGATCAGATGTAGGAACAAAAGAGCCCTGAGTACCAGGTCATTAGGACCTGATGGAGGGACAATAGAGCCCTGAGTACCAGGCCATTAGGCCCTGATGGAGGGACAATAGAGCCCTGAGTACCAGGCCATTAGGATCAGATGTAGGAACAAAAGAGCCCTGAGTACCAGGTCATTAGGACCTGATGGAGGGACAATAGAGCCCTGAGTACCAGGCCATTAGGCCCTGATGGAGGGACAATAGAGCCCTGAGTACCAGGCCATTAGGACCTGATGGGGGGACAAAAGGGCCCTGAGTACCAGGTCATTAGGACCTGATGGAGGGACAATAGAGCCCTGAGTACCAGGCCATTAGGACCTGATGGAGGGACAATAGAGCCCTGAGTACCAGGCCATTAGGACCTGATGGGGGGACAATAGAGCCCTGAGTACCAAGCCATTAGGACCTGATGGAGGGACAAT